>NC_057803.1:698965515-698970664 GCF_018294505.1 Triticum aestivum
ATAGTATTCTCCTTTCGGATCTATGACCTGGTCGAGCAAAAATCCGGCTATTTCCTCTTGAAGTGCTTGTATGCGGTCCGATGGTAGGAGCTTATCCCGCACCGATCTGAACTGTTAAGAAGGTGATCAATATGCATATGTGTTAGTTGTGTGACTAGATATCAATAATGGTGTGAATAGTTTTCTGACAAAAACGTACCCAGTCCTGTCTATTAGATCTGCTCCTTTCGCACGTCATCATGCGAATGTTCTCGCAAACGTAGTATGCACACAGATTATTCCCTTTCGCCTGCCTCAGGGCCTTTACGAGAATGGAATTGAATCAGATAATGATTAATCAAGCATAATAATTAATTAATGATATTGAAACAAGAATTAAAGAGATGGTAGCTAGCTAGTACTACTTGATTACTTACCTTGGGTCGATGCCAAAACATTTTTTTGGCCATTCTCCTGGAGTCACCGCGATGAACTTTGCCCATGCCCTGCCCGCCGGCAAAGAAAATTAATAAAGGGGTTATTAGATAGTTCATATCAGGAACTAATAGTTAATAATGATTGAAATTACCTGTTGACTATCCCCTTCATGATGGTGTAGTCTTTATCTTCTTTAGTTAGTGAGTCCAGTAATTCAACTTTTCCTTCCTCAACTTTAATGTCTATCAAGACCCAGTGCCAACTGCATACGCACACGATTGCATGTCTTAATTAAGCGGGCATGTGCATAAAATTAATCAACTACCATAAACCGTATACACTTAATTATTAACATCTAGCTAGTAAGCAAAAACAAAATTTGTAGTACAAGACAGTGTGACTCACGGGAAGTTGTAAGGAAGTAGTATATCTTCGAAGGTATTGAGGCGCTTCAAGAACTCTATCATGCTTTCTTCTACAACAGCTTTACAATGGTCAATCTCCCATATGTCCTGATTAATGGTATTTGGGTCAATGAACCCAACGCCATAGCGTCCAGCTTTTTTCATTTCATACATCTTCATCCTGCATATAATACCACAGAAAAAGAATATAGTGAGAATAATTACATGTAATGATTGATCAAAATTATCACTACATAACTAGCTTGAGACTTAAGTTACAGAAAGAAATCACTTACAGACAATAGCAACTGACGATAGACTTGTCGAGTGCGTCTTGATTAAATAACTGAAATAGTTCTGGATACTCAATGGCCAGAGCTTTCTCATGGTAATAATGCTCATGCTTGACATTGGCCATGAGGGACTCTCGATTGGAAATCTTGGTAATGTTCATGTACCATTGATGCAATTGATACATTCTCGTTGGGAGGTCCTTGACCTTGTCTGGATGGACCAAAGGTTTGCCCCGGACATATTGCCATGCTTTTTCCGATTCTTTAAGCGTGGGCATGGGCTCGATTTCGAGGAGTTGTCCAATATAGATATTGAGCATTTGAGCCTGCATTATATGATCCTCTGTTATTACCACATCGCCATGCTGGAGAACGCTAACGGTTTTCCCACAATAATATTTGGCGCGCGTACTACTCCTCTCATGTGTTGTTGGCACAACAAGCGGGGGGATCGCTTGCACCGCCTGTTCTCCCGACTGGGGAATGGTTTTCCCGCATTTTTTGCCAGCTGCTTGTTGGCTCGAGCTTGAGCTCGCTTCCTTCTGTAGTCGTGCTCGATGTGCCTTCCTGATTTGGCGCTCATAGTCCGAGTCAACAGGCTTGGGAGCTGGTTCTCTAGCCATACGAATGAAGTGGTCAATTACTTTCTCACGCACTTTCTTCTTTGGCGGCGGTTCCGGTTTCGGTCCAAAATGGGCGTCCACTTGGGCTTGCACTATGGCTGTGTTTTGCTCCTTAGTCATGTCGTAAGGCCTCTGACGAAGAGGAGCGAGGCTTGGACCATATTTATATCGCTTGCCTTCGCCAGTACTTCCTGAACTACCTCGACTCGTACCGCTACGCACCAAAGATGTGGGATGTCTCTTCTGCGATTGCTGAGACGGCGGAGACGGCTGACGTGGAGTTGGACCAGGAGAAGTGGCTTGATGATGTGCCGGACTTGAAGAAGGAGGTGTGGCCTGACACGGTGCCGGACTTGCAACCGGAGAAGTGGCATGATGCTGTGCCGGGCTTGAAACCGGAGGAGTCAGCTCACGCGTTCGGGGACTTGGAGGAGGTGGCAGACTTCGAGGAGGAGTCATCTCACGCGTTCGTGGACTTGGAGGAGCGGGATTCTGCTGACTCGGTGGCATACTTCGAGGAGTCGGCAGACGACGCGGTGTCGGTGGACTTCGAAAGATTATGCAATCCTTTCTCCATAGGATGATACGATGTATGGCTTCTCCGAGTGTGCGCTCGTCTTCACCTCCAGGAATGTCAAGCGTTAACCCCGAATATGGGTCCGCCACTTCATCAACCATGACACAAGCATAGCCCTATGGAATCGGGATCCAATGGTAGGTTGCTTCGGGGGTAACTGGAAAAGCAACGCCGTCCACCACCTTCATGGATATGTTCTTCATTTTGGAGTGTAGCTCGAAGTTAGTGTTCTCTATGATGTCATCCACAGGGTATTTATCCAGCAGTGTCTCGCCTGGGGCAGAACCAACGCTGCTTCTCGGCATGGATGGGACGGTGCTATCCAATGCTGGACGATCATCCGCTTGCTGCTGCCGCTGCTGAGACCCCCTTTCCTGGCTAAGTGAGTCGATCTGCTGCTGCTGCTGCTACTGGAATTTGAGTGCCAGGTCCGCGTGCCTTGCTTCTAGGCCTTGAAGGCATTCTGCGTCCTGCTTCCTCTGCTCCTCCTCTAGCTTCCTCTTCTTCTCCTCCTCCATCTTCTTTCTTGCACGGGACCTGTAGTCGTCATTCCAGTCTGAAAAGCCCTCATACCAGGGAATAACACCCATGCCTCGTGTTCTTCCCGGGTGTTCATGATTTCCCAGGGCGCGCGTAAGCTCGTCGTTCTCTCTACAGGGCATGAACACCCCCACTCGAGCTTCTTCTATTGCGTCAATTATCTTTTGTTCGGCTCCTTTTAGACTTGCCTTCTTCGAAACCATGCCTGTCTTCGGGTCCAACGCCCCCCCATGCGCATAGAACCAAGTTCTGCACTTGGGGGGCCAGTGCCGGGTAAACGGAGTGACCCCTGCATCCTCCATCTCTTGCTCAGACTTATCCCACTTAGGCAATGCCACCGCGTAGCCACCTGGACCCAGCCTATGGAACTGAGTCTTTCTTGCGACATTTGCCTTGTTTTTCATCGACCGTTCCTTAGATATTTCTGAATCCTTGAAGGTCACGAAATCGTCCCAATGTTCTATTTGCTTCTCCAGTGTTCCCTTGGAATCTGGAGTCTTCCTTTCATTAGCGAGGTAGTTGGCCCATACAGTTTTCTTGTGGGTGTTGAATGCAATTGCCATCTTTTTAAGAGCAGCGGCCTTGACTTTGTCCACATCTGCTTTAGTGAAATGATCTTGTAGGGTGAAATGTTCCATCAGAGATTTCACCAGGTCTTCTTTGGCTCTGCCATCGACCCTAGTAACACCTGGATGTTTAGTCTTTGGCTCTTTCCATTCTTGAATGGAGATCGGGAGTTTGTCCTTCACAAGAACTCTGCACTGACGAATCCACTTGTTCGCAATGTTCTTAGGCGTGAGGGGTTCGGCACTAGGTTTGATGGATTCGATGTGGTACTTTACACCATCCTTCAACAATCTGCCCGGGCCTCGCTTTGTCTTGCTGTCTGTACAAGCAGATTTGCTTGATCCGGAGGGCTAAAAGAAGAAAATCGATTCGTTAATATATCTTCAATAAAAAAACATGTGATGATCACCATGATGCATGCTTATATAAATATACCTCGCCGGTAGTGTTTGTTATTTGAAGATCAGCATTGTCTGTGTCATAATAATAATCATAGTTCATGACTTCATCAGCCCGGTCGTCGAGATCGAATATCTTGTCATCACCCTCTCCGGTGTTGTTAAGATATTGGGAGCCGTCATCTGCTTCATTCAGATCATCTAGCCTGTGAGGGTTGCGTATGATGTCGAACAATTCCTCTTCTCTCTCTCTCTCTGCCGGTATTGTCCGCCATAGCTTTCACTTTACTAATAATACAGAAGAAATATAAACAATTTAGTATTAAAATTATAATGCATGGATGCAATTAATCAATAAGGAAAATCTGAATCTCGAATACATCCTCTCGAATATATAATCTTGAATACATCATCGTCTTAATATATATAATCTCGAATACATCGTCTCGAATACTATATATCGAATACATCACTTGCTAGGTACCTAATAAAGATCGAGTACTACAGAAGAATCTAGGGCGTCACTCGTGATTCCTGGGGCGCGGGCGGTGCACACCCAAAGAGAGGGAACCATCACAGGATCATATCTCCGGTCATCAGCCCAAAGAACCCGCCAAGTAGTGGAGAACCTAACGTCGTCCATAGCAGCCATGTAGCGATGGACGTGCTCATCTTCCTACCTGACACGGCGACGCACCACCTCCGGCGGGGCCGGCTGCCTCTGCACCGAATGTGGCCCACGCGAACGCCACCAAAGAAGATCAGGGTCGACGACGGGACCCGAGGTCGGGTTCCTCAGCAAGCGACGCGCCCCTCCAGGTAGCACCTCCCAGTGCCAGCCCGGCGGAGCCCAGTCCCGGACATGGGTCCCCTGAAGCATGACGTCGTCGCGAACGGGTCGACGGCGAGGATGCGGGCCGGGCATATCGTCGAGAACAAATACTATATGCCCGCAAAAAGTAACATATTTTAAATGATTGGATTGTGATAACTAAAATTCTAAATTTTATGCAAATTCTAACAATTTGACATTAATCTAATTCATCTAACTAAAACTAATTCTAAAATTTCATGATTATATAACTAACATTTCCATAACAATTCTAATATTTATATAACTAAAAAATAGAAAAATTGCTAACATTTCTATAACTAAAAAATAGAAAACATTTATAACATTTCTATAAAACTAACATTTCTAATATTTATATAACTAAAAAAGAGAATAATTTCTAACATTTCTATAACTAAAAAACAGAAAATTTTATAACAAACAAACAAATGTGTGTAGTGTGTGTGTGTGTGTAGCGTGTGTGTGTGTGTGTAGTAC